>NC_140185.1:25618786-25633358 GCF_965226575.1 Pagrus pagrus | reverse complement strand
ATTAGCCGGCAGTGGTTGTTGTAGCAAAGCGATGGTAGGGTGTAATTAATTAGGTGGCATGTGCACAGTGGGAGAAAAAGAGGGAGAGGAGGGATGGAGTGGGAGAAAAAATACCGGCTATCAGTCCTCCTTTTATCCTCTGAGCTCAGATGAGTTCCCCTAATGAGAAAAAATGAGATGCTCCCAACCAGGGAAGAAAGCATTTTGTCCTTTACATGTTCTCTCTGCCTCTCCTCTGCTTGTCGTTCTGTCACTGCCTTGTTCTCTTTTCATCTGCCTATCACATCCGGGCTATTGCTCGTGGGGTGCCAGTGAGTTGAAGTCACCAGTCACAGATCTCCCACAGCAGAACGAACACAGCCCCTGGGAGACGTCCAGACACACTCATACGGCGCCGACAGCTTTACCACACAGCGGAGATGGCATACGGCAGACGAGTGCCTGCATTTCTGTGCATTTGTGGGCTTTTACAGATATCTGTGTTTCTAATGGCTGCTGCTCTTACTGTACGAGTAGCGGTGGTTTTGTTGATGAGGAGATGAGGGAGAAAGAGAGCGAGGAAGAGACAGATGGAGAGATTTCAAAAGGCATAGGAAATGTGGGAGGGAGGCAAGAGGTGTACAAACACTCAGAGCTCTATTGATCCTCTCCTCAGCTCAACACTGACTCCTTGACCTCATTCTGAAGCACCTCTGTGTGTGTGTGTGTGTGTGTGTGTGTGTGTGTGTGTGTGTGTGTGTGTGTGTGTGTGTGTGTGTGTGTGTGTGTGTGTGTGTGTGTGTGTGTGTGTGTGTGTGTGTGTGTGTGTGTGTGTTCGTTTCAACAACCATGTCTGTACAGCTGTGAGTTTGTTTGTGTCAAAGGCCTAACTGTTGTGCGATGTATCCGTTTACAATAACCGTAGTGGATCTCAACTGGTGTCAACCTATACCCTTCAAAACCATCATGAATATTTATTATTCAAATGTTTTTGATGGGTTTTCAAACATCTGTGCACTATACATTATATATTATACAAAAATGCGCGTTACACCCCCCCGGGAAATTGGTCAACATGCCAAGAGTGGAAAAAAAAAAGAGTGAACCAATACCTGAGTAATGGGGCTAATACTGACACTGATTAGGGAGTAAAACATTCACGTATCAATACATTTGCTGTTTTTGGTGTTCAAACGCTTGTGACATTTAATGGAGGAAAGCTATCTTATAGTTTAAAGGAGACCTATTATGCTTTTTCATTTTTTCTTTTCTTCAGTGTTTTATATATGTTCTTGTGCATGTGAAAGATCTTGAAGGTTAAAAAGTTCAAAGTCTGCACCGACAGAATCAGCTCACAGAAAACACTGCTCCCGAAACGCCCCGTCAGTAGTCCCGCCTTTAATTCTGTGACTTTGTGACATCACACTACCTCACTATGGCACACATTTGCATAGTTGTGTCGCAGCACGTACAAATTGATTTAGCACAGCTGCCCTGTTGTTGTTAGCGGTGCTGGGTCAGGCATGTGTGAGCTGACCAATCAGAGCAGACATTTGGGAGGGGGGGGCCCTTAAAGAGACAGGAGCTAAAAGAGAGCCTCTCAGACAGAGAGGAGTACAGTGCTGTGGCACTAGACAGTATGAGAAAACTGATGTGTGTTTTGAGCATTAACGCATGAAAACCTATTCTAGTAAGTAAAATTATGAATCTGAAAATGAGCATAATATCTCTCACATATGTAACATATTATGTTAATTGTCTTTTAACAATGAACTTTAATGTCTAAAATGACATCAGTGCACTGAAAGTCAAGTTTTCTTAGAATAATAAGTATCAAATCACCCCAAGCATCTTTTCTCATGTTCTGTAACAAATAAAAGTTCTCATATCAACACATATAGGACAAATATATACAAAAAAAAAAATACATGACCAACTTGTTTATTCTGTTTCACCGTATTTCAATATTTTCAAAAGTGCCTCGCCCTCACACTGCACTCTCCCTGCACTCTAGTAGACAAACAAATGCATGCAGCACCCACCCACAACGTACACATTTAAACGCACACACACACACACACACTGCTCCCTTCTTAGTGTAAACTGATAGTTTAATGGCTGCCTGTCCTGTGTGACTGCAACTGTCCTAGGTGACAGCTTTATGGATAGTTTGGCAATGTCAGCGGAGACGGACAGCTATTTACGGCCCGGCGTTCGACACTTTGGACCCTGGCAGTTAGCATAAATCCCCTGACGGGATCAGCCGGTGGATAATACACATTGTCGACCCCGCTCGAACGTAAAATCGTCAGATACACACGTACTGTACACAGCAGGTGATCACTCAGTCAGCCACTCAGTCCTTTTTAACCTTGTTAATACTACCGTCCGCACGCAGACATAGCTCACCCGCAAACGTCACACACATGCTGTAGATCTGTATCTCAGTTATTTACGACCCCCTGCCATCACGTTAACAACCGGCACTGGCTTTTCCTCCCTCCGTCTCTCTCTCTCCCCGCCCTCCCCTCCGTCTTTCGTCCCCTTCAACTATCATTTAGCTTTACGAGGTGTCCTAAAAGAAGCCCGAGGTGTGCGCCCCACCCTCCTTCCCCCGTTTACGTCGGAGATATTGATATCCTCCATAAGTCAGACGTGCCTCTCTCTGTTACTGAGGAGAAATTGATGACAGAAGGGTGTGACAGGAGGGGAGTGGAGCTGGCAGGGAGTTGCAGGAGTTTGGATGTGTATGCATCGGAGTCTGTGTTTGTGCGAGGCCTCTACAAGTGTGCGCCGCATACAAACAGACTTATTAAGGGAAGGAGAGGAGTCAGTTTGGCGAGGCGGCAGGTTAAGCAAAGGAGGAGACGGCTAATGGAGAAAAAACTGGGTGAGAGACAGCGATCAGGACAGATAGGGAGGAAGAGGAGGAGGGAGGGAGGCAGATCTGTTTCTTTCTTTATGAGCTTTCCCTCTGTGTATGATACTGTTGCTATAAACAAGAGGTCAGCTGAAGAGTGGCTGTTTTATAAGGTCCATCTCTCAGAGTGAGCCTATCAAAAAGCCTGTGAAATCCTGATCAGCCTCAGTGTGTATTTGTGTTTGCTCGCGTGGTTGTGTTTCCCATCAGAGCCTTTAGCAACCATCTGTCTTGTACTCTAACAGGAGGATCAGAACCGAGCCATCATTGCATTGTGTATCACGCTGTATGAGTTAGCCTGACTATGTGTATGTCGCAGCAGATGCTACAGTACAACCGGTGTCGGCTGCTGAGACGTTACAACAGCGTAGCATTCTTACTATCACAAAAACACACCTGGTCACTGTTCATCAGAGAGATTATGCTTACATCGCTGTGTGTTTTTGTGCACGCCGCATTAGCATACAGTAGGGAGGAGATGAGAGTAGGCCCACATCACCTTCATCATGTGATGGGCCCAAGGTTGAGTCATGCTAACTTGCTCAGCACACCAGAATTTAGTTTCCTCAGATGTGGCTAAATGGTGTGATTAGTAAACTTGTTTACTGTGTGGGTTTTCTTTTTTGTATATTTATCTGCCTGCTTGTGTGTGTATGTGTGTACATGTGTGTGCGTGTTTGTGCGCTCTGACTGCTGATGTTTTTTTTTGTTTTTTTTTTCCCCTTGCTTTTCCACTGGGGATAAAGAAAAGGTTTGTTTGATTAATTAATGCTGTTAGACATGAATGCAAATGATCAAAGGAGCAAATTTGCATTTTGTGTTTAATTATTCATGAGCTGCGATTGCTCATGAATTAGGACACCTGTGAGGGCTCTCTCCTCTCAAGCTCAGACACTCACTCATGCACACACACACACACACACACACACACACACACACACAAGACTATCCTAGGATGTGACCTGGTGTGTTTAACCAGACCTGCTCGTCACCCCTGTCTGTGTGCACTGCTGTGCACAGGGATGCAGGTCACTGCAGGTTCATGTTGGTATTATTAGGTTATGCTGGCTGGGGTTCAAACGTTCTGATTAGGTTATCGCGTAGTGCTAAAGCTCAGACTGTCACCCTGACTGTATGATTCATCTCCATGGAGACAAGAGAAAAGCTCTGATCTAATTACCCACACTGCTGCCATCTCAGACAGACTTGAGGAGAGGGCTGGGTGGCGTGAATAAGGCGAGAGGAGCAAGCGAGGAAGATGAGGCGAAGAGGTGGCACGTGGAGTTCATGAAAAGAGGGATTCGAGTGCAAAAAAAAAAAGAGCGTGCTGTTAACAATAGGATAAAAGCAGGTATTATTTGTAGTCCTTCTTCCTCCTCTTCATCGTCTCTCCCCTCATCATCAGCAGCATCTAACTGCTGCACAAATGGGCCCTTGTTGCCATGGATATGAGCAATGGTTCTCCCGTTCTGCTCGATGGGGCTCGGTGATAAATGGCGGGATGTGGAGGAAGTTAATAATTTATCCCGGGGAGGGAGCGACCGTTCTGGGGAGCGTTACCTAGCATAATGGGTTAAGTGCAGCGATTGCTGCGTGCCGAGCAATAGACTCTCAGGAGGTGATATAAAAAATGAATAAAGGCTGAGTGGAGCCTGCTGGGAAGGAATTGTCAAGGGACTGTGTTGGTGTGTGTGTGTGTGTGTGTGGGGTGGGGTTGGTGTTGTGTTTTGGGAAGGAGGCTTTGTCATTTCTTGAAGTCGTAGGATTGTCAGGTAAAGAACAGTAGAGACTTAATAGAGCTTCCTCCAGGCTTTCAATAAAGATCTCCTCCCACTCTACTTTTACTAGAAATGAAAAACAGCTCAATATGCTTCGGGCTTTGATGTGTGACAGCAGCGGTGACGGATGAAGCTGCAGCAGAACAGAGGTACAGGGCCTCGCTGTGTATACTGCGCTGTCATTATCAATGACTCATTGACACTCGTGTACGCAAAGAAAGAAATACATGCACAGACCTTTTCTATTCCTCATTATCTGGCAGTACATGTTTATTTTTATATAACATGTATATGTGCTGCTTTCTTCCTTGTTTTCATCCTTTATGCTCGCTGTAGAATGTGTGCTATATTATGATTACGTGAGGGGGAAAGGGTACGCAGGGTAGGCCCACACATCCAACAGCATTAAAGCACCTGCTTCATGTCTTCTTAGCAATTTATGAGGTGCCACACTCTCTCTTCCCTCCATCCTACACCACCCTCCTCCCCGATCCTCCCTCATAGCCCTGCTATCTCTCAGATCTTACATTCAGAGGCTGATGGTGCGTGCCCGGGGTTACGGAGGGGTCACCATATTGTGTTAATCCCAGAGAACATATCAGATCAGTCTGATTTCATTATTGTCCCTCTGATACCCCATATGCGGGGGCTCAAAGCTACTTAGAATGATCCTCTCCTAGTGATGGGAGAGAAGAAGCTGTTCTGCAGTCTGTTATCTGCGGCGGAGCCGGAGTCTATTGTGTTGGACACTCTGCTGCGTCGCTGGAGTGGATTTCGGAGCGTAACAGGCTGGTGTTAAAACATAGCAGAGCCTCGCATCTTATCCTCGCATCGCCTCCCACCGATTATTTGATGGGTTTTTCAACGCTCACGTCTGGTTTGAGTGGTGTAGTTTGAGTTTATGCTCTTTAGGTGTGTGTGTGTGAATGCATTATCGCGTGTGTGCACCCAGTGGAAAATATGACTTGTGGTTTCTTTTCATTTCTTTTCCATTTTGTTTGGAGTGTCGGCGTTTTGCGGGAGCCTTTTCTCTCTGCCTCCTTGTGGCTGATAAGTGATGCAGATAGCTGTGATGGATAATGTTGCCTGATGCACAAACACACACACTCTCTCCTCTCCCCCTAATTGTGTATTTGTGTCCGTTCTTAATGTGGATTCTCAAAACAGAAGGCCCAGCAGTGACGACAGACATCTGACGGAGGGAGGTAGGGAGGGAGGGAGATGATAAAGGAAGATAGGAAGGAAAGAAAGAGTCTAGGATTATTCTCCACAGGTGAAATAAAATAACACCGCCTGGAGTTCAGTAATCACAACGTTCAAGTAAACATCAGAAGGAGAAGGGAGGAACATGTTGAATCGTAATTTCGATGGCGTTTGTTTTTCAAGAACACTTGTAGTTTTTGAAGTCTCCGCTCCGAAATGACAGACGAACATCACCCAGGTAGAATACAAGTTGGACTACAGACGGAGCAGCCATTTACAGACTTGTTAAAGCAAGAAGCTGCTGCTCTTTTCCTCCTCTTGTCCACTTACTCGTGTCGTTATCTTTTTTTACGAGCTCTCATTGTTGCCGCCGCACAGCGGGGTTGGATGGATGCTACGAGGAGAGCTGTAACAGGGTCAGGTGCGCACTGTACGCTGCACAGAAATCACCCATATTTAAGTATGCAAGCACACTCCTCCTGACACCTCCGCACACACAGCCCAGGGTTGGTGTCAGAGCCCCGCAGGCACCCAACTTTTGTGTGCCACCCTGACTGACAGCTTCATCAAACCCCCACCCTGTTGTACACATATGTGGACACATTACGTGCGCACTGATACCCACACGCTCATATACACATGTACAGACTCATGGCCCCCCCAGGTTGCCTTTGTTCCCGGCATCTGTTTCCCTCGGTGATTAATTGCAATTAGCGAGAGGTTTGAAGGCCTGTGGAAGAACACAGCAAGAGGAAAAACATCAAGATTAATGAGGGGAGGCATTCATCAGAGAGAGAAAGAGAGAGAGTAAGAGATGGAGGGAGAAGAGTCAGAGACGGCGAGGGAAAGATGGAGGGAGAAGAGAGAGTGAGAGGGGGAGGGGAGGATAGAGGGATGACACGGTAAGAAGGGAGGGGTGCGGAGAGCAGGAGGTAGGAGGTGGAGTAGGGGGGTGCTCAGATGTTAATGACGTAGGAGATGGGGAGAGCGGAGGAGCGTGACATAAAGAAAAAGAGGGAGAGCGAGAGCTGCACACAGAGAGAGGAAAGAGAGAGCCAGTTGTCAAAGCTCAGGCCACAGAGCGACACCACAGGGGACTGATTAAATATGGAAATTATAATTGCTAATTGACCTTTATTAATCAGAGCAGTAGGGGGGGATGTATTGCATTTTTGTGTCTCTTCACTCACTGTGTGTGCGCGTGTGCATCCGTGTGTGAGATTGTGTATGTATAAGCATGTGTGTGCGCGCACGCGTGTGCGTGAACTTGACTGTGTTTGTGTATGTGTGGCTGTTTGATCTCCTCATGCAGCTCTCTCTTGTCTCAAAGAGCTCTCTCATGTTTAAACACAGCATAATGGGAGAAGCAGCTAGAATAACACACACACACACACACACACACACACAGAGTGCACACGCACGCACGCACACACACACACACACACACACACACACACACACACACACCAACTGGGTGGTAATGAGAGTGTGAGTATATTATGGCGAGCTAAATAGGGTCACTGTGGAACCTCACTCTTTGGGCTGCCAGATGTGCAATCATGAATGCATGCATGCACTCTCATCCTCATGCACACAAGCAAGTCATCTCATTTCTTCATCGCTCTCCTCCTTCCTCCCTTTCTCTCCTCCCGACACTTTGATGTCTTCATGCTTATTATTACATTTTGGAGGGGAAAAAAACACCCTGACACCCTGTTTCATTCTGCATCAGAAGCATGTAGACAGGATCTCTCCGCCTCGCCCAACTCCATATGGATTTATATCCTCTTGTTATCAATACGCACCCACATCCATAATCACACACACACATGCGGATGTCAGTCTTGTTGCCAGATCACACAGATTTGATTAGAGACTCCCTAAATTCATTAACCCAATGTGATTTCGCCAGCCGTCATTAGAGCCACATGTAAACTGGTCTGTAGTGGTTTGATTTGGTTTCAGCTCGTCGAAAGCATCAGATTCATCCTGCGTGAGCTCTGCAGATCTTAATCACTTTTAACCAATCGCTACCCAAGAGATCCATTCATCACTACCCTACTATTCATGCAAAGACACATTTTTCCCTGTAAACACAGTCTTCTACTGTTGGCCACTGGGAGCACTTAAAGTTGAGGGAGGTGCCTTCCTAAAGGGGGGCCTTGGCAGCAGAAAAAAAGAGTTGTGTGTGTGCTTGTCTTGCACATTCAAGACTTTCATTGCTGTTCTGAGGATTTAGAGGAAAACACTCACTCTCACCTATGAATCTACAGTGTGTCGCCACTTACTTTTCCTCAGCTCTGAGGGCATCTGCTGAGGCCGGGTGTCATGTCTGATCCCCGAGAGACAGACAGGGGAGGACTCCTCCCCTCTTAGCCCTGGCTCTCTAATCCTGTTAGCTCAGCTCAGGATCAGACTGCCATGACTGGTCTTCTACCACACACACACACACACACACACACACACACACACACCACCTCAGGGGCCCTGGGCCTCAAAGGGACAATTGTTGCAGGGTCCAGAGGTGGCGGTGGAGGTGAGGGGTCAGCCATCAGAGGGGAAAAGATAGGGCACACACACACACACACACACGCACACACACATTAAAAATATACTCACTGCCCATTACCCTCCTTCTTTCTCCCTCACACACACACTGTTGTTATCTGAACACAGAGTCTGTTCTCTCCCATTTCCTCAGTTCATTCAATTTCTCACTGGGCAGCAAAGACACACACACACACACACACACACACATGCTATATACTGCACTCAATACACAGTGGACTGGCTCAGCCCTTTCTCCCGCGTTATTCCTCTTTTGTGTTGTTAGTGAGGAGCCCACCTCTCCTTAGGGACAGGATTGGGTGTCTTAGCAGGGCAGCAGAGCCTATCAGCTTTGACTTTGACTGTTGCCAATTTCCTCACCAGTAACCAATTCCTGAGACACACAGCAGTGGAGCATGGAGAGCGGTGTTGGGTGTTGTTCCTCATCCGTCCAGCAGAGGGCACCTGGCACAGTGGAGCCGAGGGGTTCCTTCCTTTTGTCATGACTGCTGACTTCCCTGCACATCTATGCAGGAATAATGGCTGAAATCAACCAGTGTACAATGTTAATGGCATTTGAATTAGAACACTTCTAAATTAATTAGGTAAGTAAAGTATGCAACAATCAAAATGTCACTGTTGATAAAGCTATGTTCCTGTAAGCAGTGGGGGGAATCGACAGACTGATTTGTTTGGTGTTATCAATCTGTGTTAGGCTCTGCTGGCTCTAGGCTTGTTTCATCTGTGTGTGTGTGTGTGTGTGTGTGTTTGTGCGGATATGTGTGCGTAAGGCTCGCTCGTATTAGTGTTTGTGTGTGTATGCGTGTGTGTTTACCGTTGGGTAGGGAGACAGTTTGATTGAGCTCTGCGCCGTAAAGCTGTCTGTTTGCCAGACGGTTTGTCTCCTAGCCAAGACTCTGCAGCAGAGAAGAATACAATGATTATCTGTCACAAGGCAGCAGCGTTCTTCATCAGTCTGGCTAGCAACAGCCCCCGACTGCCCTGTACGAGCCTCAGACCACACACTGAATCAGCCCTGGGACCGTTTCAACTCGGAAACTCTAAATATGCTGTAGCGGTTCTTTTGTCTGTGCAGTAAAATGCTCTTTAACATGTTTATTTTAAGCTTAATGCAACTATTTGGCTCTCTGTGCATGACTTTAAAGGAGTACACCTACAGCTTTTCGCCTCACCACAGAGTGCTGCGAGCAAGTCTCTCTCAAAACCCCACTCTTTTGTTGTGGTTTCTATGTGTGTGTGTGTGTGTGCGTGTGTGGGCCGTGCAGTAGTGTTCAGACAGGATTGTGAGAGGAATGTCAACAACCTTTAACCTCTGCACTCATTAATGTGGGGGGTGTGGGGTGATGATGTGGCAGTGGGATAATTGGGGTTTCAGTGTGTTTCTGTGATGGTTGTGTGGTTGTGTGTGTGTATGTGCGCGTGTGTGTGTGCATTCAGAACGGTGTCAGAGCACACATGATTTATCACGTATTAGTAGGCAGAGAGGAGGAGACAGAGCTCTCAAAAGCCTGGGGTTACAAGGTCAGGTCAAAGGTCACGGGAGGTCAGAGTGCTGAGTGAATATCAAAGAGCACCCTGGGAGCTAGAGATGGCCGACCAGAGCCAGATAGGCTTCCCGGGACTGACTGGCCAGACAATAGCATGTAAACACACACACCTCACTTGCAGGCTGGTGTAGGTGGAGTGTATGGAAGGTCAACGTGGTCGTCCAGAGGTCAGAGGTCAGGGGAAATAGCCATTAGATCAGAGTGTTTTGGATTGACTATGTCCCGCCACCTCTTTAAAATGTACACAAACACACGCAGTCGCACTCCAACGTGGGTTACCTCACGACAGTCTGACGGCAAATATGTTCTAAAATACGCATCTAAACCGAGCATGCTGGTACACCCAAACAGACATGTACAAGCAGACAAAGCCCCACAAAGGCAGCTAATTTCACACCAACTCTGCTGGGGCCCTGTTTGGGCACGGCTGTGAAGCACAGACAGAGAGACAGATGGTGCAGGGCTGGCAGGAGGAGTTTCTACTGTCCTCCGTGCGCGTATGTGTGTGCAAGTGTATGACTGTTTATGTGCGCTCGTGCTTAGCGTGCGTGCATATCTCCTGTGTCTCCGTGCATTTTCAAACATCACTTTGTACTCCACACACACCAGCCGAGCGAGTGGAGGCTCCGGGCTACGCTAGCAGTGCCTCTCCTCGCTGCTTCCTGTTGCCAAGCTAGGTGTCAGGAAATGTTACCCCGAGCATAACCTCTATGTCTTCACAGACGTTTTTCAATCCAGTCGCAGTGTTTTGTAAGAGTCATTTCCCTTTTCTGAGAGACCGCAGAGTGGAGACTGTGCATATTAAGCACGAGGAGGACCTGTTTGAAGTTGAACGTAGCTGGCAGTGAATGAAACGAGCTCTTGTATCTTTGTGTTTCGCTGGAGGAATTGTTCTCCCTTGCACTGTGTATGTACATTTGTGTATCTGTGCATGTGTATGTGTGTCGGGGTGTGCAGTGTGGTTGCTTTAATTGAAATGACTGGCTGCCATGATAGCGTGTGCATAGCTAAAGCTTGTTAGTGTGCTTGGATTGGCTGTACTGGGGCCAGGGGGTGAGGAAGAAGGGAAAGGAAGAGGAGTTAGAGAAGGAACGAAGCAATAAGGACGGAGACGGCAGTAAAGCAGGACGATAATGAGGCAGAGAAATTGGAAGAAAAATGGAAGGGTAGAGGTAAAAGTGGCGGGGGGATGATGAATGCAGGTGGTGCTAGCAAGCTGTTTTAGACTCTCTAGACTAATGGGCTAACAGACAGGCTGACGGAAAGAGAGACTGACTGACTGACCAACTGACTAGTAGTGAGGCTGACAGACGGCCAGACGGATAGATGGACAGGCTGACAGCCAGCGAGCCAGCCAGGCAGACAGGGAGCCAGTGTCATCCCACACTGGGAGAACAGGAGGAGCGAGAAGGGTTCATATTCCCCAGGACAGGTGGCAGAGACATGCCACTGCTGCCACCTGGCACTCACTACCCCGTGTCCTTCTCTCCCTTGTTCTTTCTCTGAGCCATAATATTGCTATCAGCTCTTGACCTGGTCTTCTTCCAGAGCCCCTGCTGTGGCAGTATAGCCCTGTTTTTCCTAGTTTGACTTACTTCTAAAGACAGAGAATCCTCTCTTCTGAAGGCTTCACGCTCCCTGGTGCGGGGTGAATAGGCCAGGCAGGCAAAGAGACAGCATGTTAGCGATTAGTGATTACCATCCACCGAGTTTCCTTTGGCTAAAAGAGGCATGCAGGTAAGCCCTCTGTCCCCATCAGTCAAGGCCAGGGCTGTGTGGGCAGGTGAAGGCGGGGGGAGCCACTCCGGAGGCTGGACCCTGCCTCCCCCAAGTAGCAGAGGCCACCTGCTCCCATTCACCGCTCCACCGGCCCTGTCTGACCACAGCCCCGCTAGCACCACGCAGGCTAATTAAACTCAGTGTGGCACATACAGTCTTACTCCCACTCACACTGAGAGACCCACATACGCCAGCTCACGTCAACTGTGTGAATTCAATAACACACATAGCAGACACACACAAAGAATAATACGCCCACACTCTCTGGACAGGGAAGAAGAAGTAGAAGAAGACGAAGAAGAAGAAGAAGAAGAGAGGAAATGCAAACATGTTATAACACGGGAACAAAAAACAATTGTATTACACGCTTTACACACAAACACGGAGACTTCACGCTGCCAACAGACTGTCCCACTTTAGAGGAGGAGTGTTCTATTTGGCGTCCACCAACAGCTCTCCTCCTCTCTCTGATCTCTCTGCAGCATTTTTTGTGGTCCCTCGACGTACCGGGGAGGACAAAGCTGTGACTGATGCTATGAGGACAAAGCCTTTAGTGACATCATATGGATACTGTTTTAGCCTGGACAAGGCTTTCCCTCCTTATCTCTAATTTGTTTGCTAGTGTTTCCACATTATGGCAGAACTGGGCAGAAAACAAGTCCCATGATAGCAGGGCCACACAGACTCATTCTCCTGGTAAATTCACATGGAAGGCTTACTCTGAGATAATTTTTAATCTAATTTTAATCGAGTTTGGGACTGATCCGATACTGGTATTGGGTGCTCGTATTGAGGTAGTTAACTCATTTGATATTAATGTCAGATTGATTGATTGTCAATTTCCCACAGAACTCATTTTGTAAATCTACTTTACTAGTCGTGGATGATGCATTGCCCTGAGTGTAATTTGTTCATGTATGTCAAACCATTAAAGGAGATGCCGTAGCAATTAGCAGTTAGCCTACTTAATGGTGCAATATGTAAAATGATATGTAAAAAATTAGCTGAAATGCAGAATGCAAAGAAATAACAGTTTTGACGTCTGTGTGATAGTCCAAAAGTAACCAACACCGACACTCCCAACCCTGGCAAAGACAGCCAATATGGCCGCTAGCTGCACGGTTAATATATATTTGAGAAGGATTTTATATTCGACAGGTGGCCAATTTTATGTTCAAATAAATTGCTTTGGAATATATTTAAATTAAATGCATTTTTTAAATATTTTTTGCTCTTCTAGTAAGAAGTGCTGTGTGGTTTACTGCAGCCCCATGTAACCTTACACATAATTCCACTAAAAACAACAACGGTAATTAAAATATTGGTAATAATAATAACGATAATATTCAAATTTATGAATCGGATTCGGTTCGGAGCAGAGAAAAGGTGGATTAGAGCAGCTCTACTTTTAACTGTTTTGCATTTTTCTCACTCTTTTTTCCCCCTTACAACTTCGATTTTGATTATATGAATGAATAACAAAGAAACACTCAGCACTCACTCACTCAGCGTGAATCGACAGTTTATTTACACTACTTAAGGGGCTTTCTGCATCTTTACACTTTAAAGTTTTTCCAAAATGCGACTTCGAGTCACATCTTCTCCAATTTGGGGGAAAAAGCAAAAAGAAAGACTTCTGTGGGGAGAAAATGAAATGGTGTCTGACGGATTAAGTTTGGAAAAACTAACTGCGACTTAAACCTTTTGCAAAAAGCGAACGGAGAGGGGATAAATATTTTGGGGTGATGAGGAGTGTGTGTGTGTGGGGGGGTGTTTGTGTATGCGTGAGAAAGGCAGAGGCAGACAGACACAGAGAGGAAAAAAGAGAGGAGACAGTGGCGGTGAGGGACTTTGAGAGGTGTGACTGTTCCCTAAACTGATTTAAGGCCCAGCCCTCCCAGACCCCTCACAGCTTCCAACATGCCACAGGGAGTTGTCCCATAATCCTCTGTTCCAGGTAAACAGCTTTCTTCCTCCAGAAGCCCTGGACCCATCTCCTGCACACAAGCCATCAGAAAGCTCTCCCTTTGCATATGCCTTTAAACCACCCCCTTTCTTCAAACTCGGGCCACTTATCTGTAATGGAACTCTCTGACGCACAAATGCTGCTCCGTAATTGGTGCAAATTAGCCTGATGTGTGTTGATTTGTGACTGATGAGGTGCTTAAAGGAACGACAGAGCGATCAGTGTTTGCTCAGTGTGTCGCTGCCTTCCATTTTCACTCGAGTGATGGTCGTGCTCTCCGTCTCAAACATTTTAGTGCAAACGAAACCGTGGGATTCACTTCACATGCAAACCTGTCCTCTTGTGATGAGGTTGTGCGAGCTGTACCCTCGCTATACGCTGCCCTCGATTGTCTGGTGTCAACACACACGCAGCCGCATGATGAGTTGTGTTCCTCTCAGTTCTCCTCCTCCTCTGTGTTTAACAAAGTCTTTCACCACACTGCAGAGAAACTCCTCTGTTTACACTCCATCACAGACACTTAAACACTACTCCCTCGCCTCTGCCTTCCATTCCCTCTTTAATCTCTCCCTCCCTCCCTTTTCTTTTCTTTTCTCTATCCACTCCATTTAGTCATTAGGTCGGCTCTCATCTGCATAAGCTTTCCGTTGTAGCACTCGATTGCACTGGGCTCCAGCTCATGTTTATTAAATGAGCCTTCTTGTTGTGTCAGCCCCACAGCTTGCCCTGCTCTCTGCCTTGTCCTGTTATTTTCCTGCTTTGCTCTCTCTCCCCTCGCCGTCTCTTCCCTCGCTCTGTGGTTGGCGTGCTAGCCCTCCCTCCCCCACCTCTC